>NC_050185.1:15200000-15227500 GCF_008315115.2 Sander lucioperca | reverse complement strand
GATTTCTCTTGGCACAGCTACCAGAAGACTTACAACTTTCAGACAGGTTGCTCACGTCACATTTACGTCGTCTCTCTCAGTTGGAGGCTGCGCAGTAACGCTCGGCGCTCAACGGAAAAGTGCTTCTGATATCCTTCACTGGTCTCCCTCCAGAGCAACGGGATCTGTTGGTCCACTCTTACATACTGTCTATGCCTAAACCTCCGTTTGTCTCAGTTTACATGCAAACGTGCAAACGAAGTTTTCCAAAATCTCTTTTTAGAAAGAATCATTTTCAGAGGCAAATTCTCCATTTGCATGTAAACGAAGGGCACAAACGAAGGGAAATGTCTCCATTTTTCAAAATAACCATGTACGTCCATGCCTCATCGCGCCGGTCGCCCCGATGCGAGTCGACCCCGGGGAGCGCGCGAAAGCAGAACCTAAAGCGTAACGGTGGGGGGGCAAACGGCAGGAAATATCGAGAGGTGTGAGCCGCAAGGTCTGCGATACATTGCCGTTGCAAATATCCCAGAGCCCTAAAGGATTCTGGTTTTATTTTCTATAAAAAAAAATTAGAAAAAACTGGGCTATTAGAATATTTGTGCTGCAGTGAGGTCACTTGAATGTTAAAAAGGTTGTAGGACCATAAAGACAAATACATAAATAAAACGGAAGATGAATCTCACAGATATATATTGATATCACACACAACACGTGTTGTGTTTTTTTTGGCTAAACTTCAGGAAAGGCAGATCACACCCTGTGTGTAATTTTATATCTTCATAGTGATGAACAATATCATTATATGGTAAAATTGTTGGGAAGCTTTGTCGATAAAATAACCACATGGAATTGACGCGATTCTTTTGAAGCCAACAGCGTGTTCTTCCATTATTGTTGTTGTACAGTTGTTGATTCTAAGTGCAGGTTAATGACATCAGCACGTAGTTGTTCCACTAATTACTGACAATGCAGGAATGTGTGGCTCCGTAGTGTTGCTCAGTATAGCACAGATTACTGTTGATCACATAATGTAGCGGTTCATGTTCCCTTGACTAAATGTCCGTAATTAACGAGTCATGAAGATTTGCAGTGTGCAGTCATCCCGTGTTGTTGTTGTTGTTGTTTTTTATGTCGTAAACATCTGATCGTTTGAAAAAAAAATCTCATCGGTTGGCAACACCTGCCTTAATGACATTAACGGATATTTCTGATGTTCTGTTAAATTAATGAAGCTGACCTTTGTGACATCATGCATATATTTATGAATGGAACATAATTTATTACACCATGAAAGTTTTTTACCTGACCAAAATAGCCTTTTAATCTTCTTGAGAGGAAGTGTATTGTTTCACTTTGTATGGAAAAAAAACTCTTTTCCACAAAAGCTGCAAAAAAATCTTCCATTTCCTGTAAATATAGATACCATAATCATATTGAAGGGTGCTGTATGCTGTTTTCTCTATGTTGGCTGTGCAGAGTTGGTTTCTTCCAAACGGTCAGAGGTGCCTACCCTTAAAGGTGCCCTGCCACACGTATTTCATTACTTTGCGGTAATGTCTGAAGTTCTACCATGGACTCTGTAACATTTTTTGTGAAAAAAATGCCTTGGTTACCTTGTTTCAAGCCATTCTAGCGTGGTATAGAAAGCCTGCAGGAAGACTCAGCTCGATTTCTACCAGTTCTCATTAATATTCAACGAGCTAAGCTGCTTGACTCTGATTGGCTAACAGCTAGCCAATGAGAGCCTGGCTATCAGCATCCTTTAACTGGGCAAGCTCATGAATAGTAATGAGCTCAGGCAACATGATGTCAGACTGACCAACTTTTGTAATTGGCCTGATTTCTCCGCTTATTTCTTTTCAGTGGCTAGAGCTGACAGAGGAGGTAGCAGTTCATTTTCACATTCACAGCATAACACAAACACATATGGACCTAACATATTTCAAAAAATGCAAGTAAAAACGGTTTTATGTGGCAGGGCACCTTAACACCCAAAGCCATGTCAGAACACATACTATCTACAGCTGTTTAATTTCTTCTGATGCAGCTTCCTCAAATTGTTTACTTCCAGTGTAACGCAAGCTAATCCTTACACGCTTGTCAAGTCCCCACGTTGTAATGCTGTGTCTTTTGCTTGGAAAGCTGCTGCTTTAATTCACTCTCACCTTATTCTGTGAATGGGAAGGTATTAAACGTCTCCCAAGTCCCTCATCCTTTTGTGCCGCTCTCCAATGGCAATACCCAAAGTATGAATAGAAATGTTATTTCAGTAATTTGCCAAGAATCACATTTAAAAAGAGGTTCCATAAAACACCCTGCTCTTGAAGAAATCCTGAAGAACAAGATGATTACATATTCTCATGTGTGCACTGGCTGTTCTTATCAACTGATTAGATGGTTTAGGCAACAGCAGACTCATTTTATGAGGCACAAAAGGGTCATTTACATTTTGTTATTGCATCCAAGGGTCATAAATGTCACTTAGGCATGGTTTAGCTTTTAATGATTGGTTATTTTTTTAGGGGTTATAGTCCATAAAATGAAGTCTATACATTTCCAAATGGACATACACCTTTTAAGTTTGGATTCAATTTGAGATTTAGACATTTTCAAGATTAGCTGACAACTAACATGTCCTCATGTTGTTGCTTCTATTACAAAATGTTTATGGAAAGTATGAATGCTGAGCCGTAACTGTAACCAGTTTCAAATTTAAGCTGAAGGCATTTTTAGACTCCAAGGGGAAAGATGCTACGCTCTACTTGTTAAAATCTTTCTGCGTTCAATCCTGCATAAGTATTGTAACTCATTTCCAGTGGATCTCTCCTTATTGAATTGATGTGCATAGAGTGAGGAAAGGGATGGCTGAAGCAGATCAACGGAGTTTTTTTTTAATACAGAGTGATGATCATGCCATGCACAGTCCCAATCTGGTCAGGTGTACTCAAGGCTGAGCACTAAAGAGGAGGCAGGCTAATGGGCTGTTTCTCACCTCTGCAGAGCATAACTCTGCCATCTGCTGCAGGGAGTCTCTCTTAGCGCCTCGCTCCTCTCTCTGGAACAGGGAATGGACAAATGGCAACCTGAGAGTCGCACTCAGCAGCTGAATACAGGACTGGGCACACATGGACTTATTGCTATTTTCCCTTGCCTCATCTTATCCCCCCGCCCCTTCCTCTTATCACCTTTGTCAATTTTACTTGTATAGCCTAATGTCCCAAATCACAAATTTGCCTGAAGGGGCTTTACAATCTGTACGGGATACAACACTTTCTGAACCCATGATTCGGATGAGGAAGAACTCCTCCAAAAAAACCTTAACAGGGAAGAAAAGGTGGAAGAAACCTCAGGAAAAGCAACAGAGCAGGGGTCCCTTTTCTTGGACAGATAGACATGCAATGGATGTGTTTCTCTGTGGCTCTAACTTTTCTTACTGTGTCCTCCAAAAAATATTGACACACAGTCGCATGCATGCACAAGCAAACTGATGCTTCTTTCATACTTGCAAGAGTGTTTTAAGAAATCAAAAGCCTAATTAAAAGTCTTGAAACTACATAGACTGCAACCTCTTTTTCTGACAAAAGCATCACCCATGTAGAAATACCAAAAACAACTTGCAGTACATTTTTCATTTGACAGTAAGTGGGTGTTATTGGTTGTTTTTGTCGCTGTATCACGTTTGAGCACTTGACTACGAACCTGGGTGAACCGAACTTCACAACATGCTCCTCACTTCTCCATCCAGTAATTTTCTCCAACTTGTTGTAGACGTCTGAACCCTGGACCCGTGCTAAAATAAGCAGAGGCAGATCAGGCGTCTGCTTTGTGCCTCGGCCCACTCTGTTAAAGTCTTCTGCAGTGAGCACAGATAAGCAAACCTGGGAGGGATGCTATCGCACCGCTGGGTTAAAGTAACTGACAACTCCATCACCTCTACTCAGATCAGAAGGGAACTGAAGAGCAATGCATATAGAGCAGTTTGAGATGAATCCTTATGATTCTCTGTATGGCCATTATGCTTCTCTGTGGGACGCTTTGCACAAGATATAACTGCATAGGAGGGCAGACTATGAATAAATGAGGGGGTGGGGAGGCATTCTCAGCCAACAGTGTGACATGACACACTAATGTGCTGCAATTTGTCTTGGTTTCTATATGTTTGTCACACATTTACTTGGCAATTCTGCACTGTAGAATGTATGATTACAGATCATCTAAAGAAAAAGAGGTTAAGAAATGGAAAACCTTTTTTTTTTTTTTTTTGCCGTTTCTGCCTGGTTCAGATGTATTAGGAAACAGCTTTCAGTGCCTCTCTGACCTAAGCACAGTGGCAAGGTGAAATGTAGAAGGTTACGCAACTGCAGGCCAGTCCAGGAGGAGAAAATTACAACAATTTAGCACAGTGACAAGCCAGGCCTGGAGGCACGAAGCCATATCACTCATGTTCCCTCATGTATGACAGCCGGGGCACGCTGCCCTCTCTGCCGCCTTAGGTACACAATAATGACTGCACATTGTGTGTCTGTGTGTGCATCTATGTTTGCCTGCGCCCATTCGTGTGAATGCAGACTGTGTTTATATGCATACGTATGTGTGAAGGCGCAGTGCTGCTAAAGCAAGCCTTGGCTCTGCAGAACAAGGGGAGTCATGTTTCCTCCGATGAGCAACACAGTCAGACGATTAGGCATTGTTTTAGTAATATGGTGGCGTTGTGCCTCCAGCCTGCAAGCTGAGGCTGAACACAGAGGCATCTGTATCCACATCCTCTGAACAGTCTGAACATGTAGTTGGTATTCCTGATAGGACAGAGCTGGCTAACTGAGCTTTCCTGGCAGTCTGGCAGATCTGTAGTACGCAGCTCTGTGGTGGTACATTGGAATAGCAGTACAAAAAAAACAACAGCAGCAGCTATGCATAGGCTCTGAGTCAACTGAATGGGCTGTGTGTTCATGACAGGAGGAGAATAATTGGTCCAATTTATGCTGTGTGGATTTATGGCAAGCTGTCGCACATTTGGTACAGGCCTTCATGTTTTTTCTTCTCCTTCGATTTGTCATTGATGTGTCAGGGTTGAAATGAACGGGAGCGCAAAAACATGTGTGATGCTTTCAATGTTGGTAATGTTGCCGGAAGAAAAATAGAAGGTTCTGTGTTTGTGTGCAAACAAACACATTAAAGTAATCACAATGTTTTTTTTTATCTTGCCATTAAACCCAGTAAAACAACCCAAATGGAAAGATGGAAATGGGATTCTGGCGACTGCAACAGAAATCAGAAAATGTCGTCAGCATCATGGTGCATGCGCTCACACTCGTTTCATTTCGGTGTATCCCAGAGCCAAGTCCAACTTATCTGCACTTTGATTCTGTCTTTTGCATATGGTTTGTCCTTCAAGGTTCTAGGAGTGTTAGCCTGAGAGATCAATGAAATGTACTTATTAGTGTCAGACATGAAGAATAATGTGTTCCTCCTGTAGACTTGTTATGTTGATCTGTATCGTGCATCTATCAGTTAAGACCTAGGCTGCTGATTTGAAATACTTATACTGAAGTGAATAACATTTATGCTGCTGTGCACACATATACATTGGCCATGCAAATACAGGCTTACTGCAAGCATGATAAGCTCTCCTCTAAATTCTGAAAAATCTCAACATGGTACTTTGAATGTAAGAATATGTGACATTTTCATGAAATGTGTGATTTCTGTGTATGTTTGTGGCATGAGAGAAAAAATAGGCAATACAATCTATTTCTTAACTGCTATACAATCTATTTCTTAACTGCTAGTTAACTTGCTAGTTCTAACTCTGCACTAGCAAGTTCTGTTTTAAGCTCTTATATTCTGCTACGTTTGTGGCTCTCAGCTGGACAGCGCTCACTGCGGAGAGCTACGTGACACATGCCACTATATCGATGAGGGCGTGGCTGGTTAAATTGGTCGTCCTCACAGAATCTGCCAGGCAGACACACAGCCAACAGTCTCGCAGGTGGATGATGCGGAGACAGGCTTGGACATATCCTCCACGGACAGCTGCGGACTTGTGTCGTCGCACTGAAGTGCAAACGGTTCCAGGGAAGTTGATGCATGTGTCCACGACAACACACGCAACATTGTGGCTGCAAGTCCGCAGCTGTCCGCGTAACGTGGAAAATGTGTCCGAACTTCCTAGACAGGTGAACTGAAACTCAGAAGCCTCCTTGTCGGTTAACGGTTAATGATCAGTAAACGAGAGTCCGCTGTCGGTCAGGAAATAAAAAATAAAAAATTGCGTCCCTAAATATATTATAATAGGGATGTCCCACTCTAATCCAAATGCTCAGAATTGATGCCAATCCAGAGATGCTTTGGTGTATCATGGATGTTTGTCAGCTGTGTCAGCTGTCAAAAATGCCCCATCGCTCTATGTTACAATATGGAACCATGCAGCTTTCTGAGTTGATTAATCATGAGTGAAGCACAGACCATCCAAAATGAATATACTGCAGCTAGGAGTTTCAACTGGCGACGTAAAAAAAAAACACACACCACTTTCTAAAGCCAAGTTGGCATGTTATCTGTATGCATTTTGAGCTATACGCGTGTATGTCTACGTCGTATACAGCGGACGGGTTGGGTTTAGGAAAAGAAGAACGGTACGGTTGGGTTTAGGAAAACAATAACGGGACTCGGGACAACAACGGCACGGTTGGGTTTAATAAAACAAGAAAGTGACGGTTGGCTTTAGGGAACGTGACATGCGGGACATGATCTCCTGGGTGAAAGTCCTGTGTTGTTTGACCCATCCACCACCCCAACCAATAAATAAAAACGCTAAAAAGCGATTATGCGTCTTGGTAACACACCAAAATGGCATACGAATTGGCGTGTCATACATACGCCACTTATTGAGATCAGTCTGCATTTTTTATGTATTAGAACAAAAACCAAGTCACGCGATGTGAGGGTGTGCCTCATTCAGTTTAAGATTATGCATTGTTTCTATTGGACACCCTCAAGATTGTTTAGAATTTGTCTGATAGACACACCAAATTGTTGGAAATGTAAGACAGAGGATGGCCAAAAACTTCATCTCCTATGGTCCTGTGATAAGGTCCAGGAATTTGGGACTGGGATACATGATAACCTATGTTGGATGGATAAGCACATAAGAAGCTGGGTCCAGGCTAGTTTAATGATAGCCAGACAGATTATTTTAAGAGGATGGAGGAATGAAGGGGTGCCGTCAAACCAGGAGGGCTTGTGAGATGGCTAGGGTGGCGCCGTTTTATAAATGTCATATAAACGGTTTGCCAGATTAGATGTCTACACTAGAAAATGGGGAAAGAACCTGAGCTTTCTAGAGGGCTCCTAAGAAGCTTTGTGCTGGGGAGAGACGTGTTTGATGGGCTTATGGTGTTGTCATTTGTACATATGTTTATTTGGTTTTTGGTCTATTGTCTATTTTGTTGAATGGTCTTAAATATTTGAGTTACTGTGTCATCTTTTCTTGAATTTTGTCTGGGTGGGTGGTGATGGTGAAGGGGGGGGGCGGGGTGTTCATTTTGAGAGTTGAATGTTGTTAAAAAATAAAAAATTGTTAATCACAAAATGTTTTATTAGAACAAAAAACGGTCTCCAAATTAACTTCTCTAAATATGCTAGATCTTTTAGATTAACCTTTTTATTTAGCCTCCATGGCTAACTTGCTAGATCCCAGTTGCTGTATTGCTGCTTACAGCTGTAATTCTATTGCTTCTCATGGAAGAGGCTTCAGTTCTGCTGCAGTGTCCTTGAGCAAGACACTTGAAGATCAGCTCCAGAGACGCTGATAATTTCTCAAAATAATTGTCACATTACGCAAAATACGTTTTTTATATATATATATATATATATATATATATACATATATATATATATATATATACATATATATATATATATATATATATAAATATACCTCAATTTTTATGAAACTAAAAAAAGTATTGTCCTTTTTTATTTCAACAATCGGTAGCTTACATTTCTTATACCGTCAGCACGTGTGCTCATTGATCTGGGCATGCTTCAGTTTCACCTGACAAACACCTAACCATCCTATGACAGCTGCAAGCAGTTCTATGGGAGACAGCCTGGGAACTATTGATGGCTGCTGAAGTGGAAATATGGAACTTTCCCTCTGTTCCCTGCAGCCTGTACAGGATAAATTGTAGGATTCATACTGAGAGCCTCACCTTTGCCCACATCACTGAGCCTGCTGCTGCTTACTTTACAGAAGCTCCTTGCATCGATTGCTCTGATATCCCTCTGCACCCGGCGCTCGGTTGTAACCTAGTGTTTTTTTCCATGGAAGATTAATAAGAGGCACAGCGGAGGGTTGCTGGAAACGGCAGATGAAAAGAAACGCGTTTCAGAGAGAAGGTCGTCTGTAGACCCTGCAAACCTTTAAAAGAGCACGTGATCGCTGCATCACATGGGCAAACGGTAAACTCGGTGTGGGGAGATACATTAACAGTTTTTTGTTCTTGCTCTTCAAAGACACACACTTGATTGTTGTTTTTTTTCCGTGAGTTTTTTTCTGCTCTCAACATGAGGCATGTTCTCTCATTCCCCAGGTAACTCTGGGAAGTCGAGATGAATCCTGGACACAGGACTCTGACTTCTTTCTATTGCCCAACACGCCTCCCATTTCTCATGTCTGTCTGTGACCTTTCCTTCGCCGGGCGCACAACGGTTATTTCAGTAATAACTAGGCATCTTTGAAGACTACACTCTCCACAAACAACACGGCCAACACTCAAGACTGTTTTCAAATTGTTGGTGTGGATTCAGCAATCCGTCATTTTTAGGAATGCCGTTTTTTGCTGAAGTACAAGAATGTTGAGATTTAAAGGCTGTGAGGTTGTTAAAGACGTAGCAGATGGATAAGGACTATCTGTTGAGTGGCTCCAGCAAATTAAAACTGTCTTTATTTCATCTCATCCTCTACCACACACCCACACACCCCCCCACACACACACACACACACACATACACACACACACCACTATTACTACTACAATACAGCCAAGCGTGGCATCTCCCAAAGCTCAGACAGAGAGAGAGGAAATGTCAGGATTATTTGAAAGCGTCCGCCGTAATGAGATGATAATGGCTTCTCCCATGCTGACGTGTTGACAGAAGGATGAACAGGCTTCTGGGATGTTGCCGTCAATAACCTGGTGAAGCAGAAAAAATGACATTACAGTCAATTAGCTCTCGAGTTTGCATGGATGCATCTTGTAGCACCGCATTTGGTAACACAACCCTTGAACCCCCACAGATCATGATGGCAGTTGCTGTTTTGCTGTCGTAAGAATGGCCAAACGTGTTTTATATTCTGTAAACAAATTGCGGTCGTGTATAATGTAGCACATTTAAACAAAAAATGGGAAAATTTACTTTAGAAATAGTGTTTTGACGATGCGTAACATGAAAACTAATTACTGCTGGCTTTGCATTTGTCTCTGATATAGAACATATTTTGTTATATATATATATATATATATATATATATATATAGTCATTCAAAAGCCTAATGAGCAGCAGACTGAAAATAAACTGAGTACAGTGACAGCAGTGTAGGGTGAAATATTGAATCATAACACCTCAGTGAGTGCACAATATCTTGCCCTTCACTTGTGCTAAAGTGTTTACGCGAAAGCTTGTAAAGACAAATTTTTGTGTACTTTAATGGAAATTACAGACACTTCTTGGTTCACTTTTACTGAGCTTATAAACTTCACAGTGCTTGTCAACTGTACTTGTTCCAACTGAAATTAATGCATAGACACCTTGAAAAAACAACAACAAAAAAACGGATCGCCAGAGTAAAAAAATAAGTCATATTTTTTTTTGACCCCAAGTGTAGAGTCTGTTTCATCTTCGTAAACTCACCTCCACTCCCTTTTCCCTTTGAGTGCGCCTCTTGCTCCCTTCATGCGCTCAAATCACCATCTGGGAAAGCCTGATAAGCTCAGAGGCAGACACCAGCATTTGGGCGTTGAGTTGAAGAGCTGCCTCGAGACAGCCGGTAGGTTAACCCGACCAACGCACAACCTTCCAAGTATGGAGGTTAGACAGTAGCACACCGTTCGCTCTCTGCCTGTTTATGTCTGTCTGTCTTGTTTATGTCTCTTTGTCTATATATTTCTGTCACCCTTTTTTTAATTCCTCCTCCATTTCCGCTCAGGAAAATTGTGTGACTGCACCCTATTTAAAGGAAAGTAAAGAGATTTAGGTTGGACATATTTGTTAAAGGGACTTAGAGTATGTGTCATCCAGCAGGTGTGAGAGATTATCCTCCTTCTGACAGCTTATGTCCTCTCAATCTAAGGAATTTTCTCTACTGAAGGCCATAATTAAACAAAGCTCATGTTTATTCATTTGATCCTTAAACCGAGACATAATTAACACTGGAGCTCAGTTGTCAAAAGCTGGAGTACATGTGTCCAAACTATTAGTCACAACCCTCTTTGTTGAAATCCTGCATGGAATGGATTTCGGTGTAGTTGGCTGAAGGTCTCCGAAAAGCTGTGTGTCTTACATGCACAGATACACTTGCAAATGATACTTTGCAAGACCCCAGTGTGTCACCAGCACTTGAGCGCATTTAATGTGTTTGCAATTTCCTTCATAAGGGATTCTGGATTATGCTGTTGCTCAAGGTCTGGCTGGAATTTCTCTGTGGTGCTGTCCGTGGTCCTGACTAGCAAATACTGCCATTAAAACCCCATTAACTCCAATACAGTCCTTCTCTGACTCTCCACTGTTTTTGTCCTTTTTGCTCTATCTCTGTCTCTCACACACATTTGCGCACAAAAAAACCCACATTCCAACTAATTACTGAAATTTTAGTTATATCTAAATATAATCTGAAGGCTACCATCTGAATGTGGCAGCTGGGGGAAAAGTCAGGGAGAACCCCTGGGGCAGAATGTGTCCATGTTTCACCTTAGAGGACTCTTGGCGTGTTTGTCTGCTCCTCTCACTCCATGCTGCTCCTTGACCTCATACTGGGCTGCACTTACACTATACTTTTATGATGAATACTCCAAGTGACAAAGACATTTCTGTTTTAACCTCCCTCAGAACCTTGCTGCATAAAACAAAAACATTAAATTAATAATTTAAATGAATGAGTAAGTGCCAGAAATAACATTTTTAAATTGAATTAAAGCGAGATTATGTACCTTCTAAAAGAAGAAATTAAAATGTTTACGCTTAAAATTGAAAAGATGTTTTATTGCTTAGTTGTGCTTAGTTATTTAGTTCATAAGCAATAAAATGGCATTGCTAAATTCAGTACATTTAATTTTCACTACAATCCTACTTGGTCTGTCTAAGCAGTAGCTTATAGATATTGCTGGGCATTACTCATTCAGTTCACAGATTTAATGACTCGTTTCCCCTTTGTGCTACTCTAGGTTTTGCATTTAGCATTATCCCATAATTGTCACTTGTGGCCACTGTTCATAAAAAAAAATTAAGTTCCATTAATCTGCTGATTATTTTCTTGATTAATTGTTTTATTGTTTGGTCTATGAAATGTCAAACAATAGTGAAAAAGTTTAAAAAACTGTTAATGATACAGAACAGAAAAGGACCAAATCCTCACAATGGAGGTGTTTTTTTGTTTTTGCTTGGAAAATAGTATAGTTGAAACAATTAGTAGATTAGAAATTCTTAATTTAAATTAGAAATTAGAAAATATATTGCCAACTATTTTGATAATAGATTAATCTTAAGAGTATTTTTTAAGCAACTCTTGACATTTGATTCCCAACTGGACACATGGCCTGGTTGTGTTATGAGTTTGTTTTTTTTTATATGGAATGATACATTATACTAGGGCTGTCAATCGATTAAAAAATGTAATCAAATTAATTACATACTCTGTGATTAATTAATCTAAATTAATCGCATACATAATTAACGGTGCCTGAACCGATACTTTTTAATGAAGTTAAAAAAAAAGAAAAAAAAGAAAGGTACTAAACAACAGTTGGCGACATTAAAGAACTTGTTTATTGCTAAGGATATGGTCAAAATTAAATGATTTATAATAATGTAATAACTATAACAATAACTTATTTCACTAGTAAATTGCTGATGAACGACAAAAACAACCACCAGATGGGAAAAGGACATTTAACAATAACTTTGAATGCACCACGAGGCTGTAAATTACCAGTTTCATTGAACGCACCGTCTGTGTTTTTCCGACGTTGGCAGCTGCAGATTGTTACACCCCGGTGTTGAATCCTCTACAGTCAAACTTTACACCGTTTAGCGTTAGCTGTCAGCATTTTAACCGTTTATAATCCAGCTACTAGCTAGCGGTAGGCTAACGTTAGCTGCTGTTGAGTATAGTGTTAACTAGCGTGCAGCAGTGTTTGTGTTACCTGTAACGTCTGTTTCAGAGCATCAGAGAGAAGTGCAGGCATATCAGTGGCACCAGATTTCGGTACCCAACCCTATTCAGGAAGAATAGGGAATAAAAGAAGATTTTTATAAGTAAATGTTCCAATCAATGATCCAGGCAGCACATTCTCGTCTCCCTCCTTAATTTTACAGTCCAATGGTGGCTAGAACGGCTCCGGGTCAAACGTCAATAGGAATAGATTAATCTGCGTTATTTTTTTTAACGCGTTATTTGTTCTCAGATTAATTAATCGAAATGAACGCGTTATTTTGACAGCCCTACATTATACATAACACATCCCTTTGTCCTTGTAATTTTCTTCATGTTCATGCATACTTGACACACAGTGTTGGGAGTAACGCAATTACAGTAATGTATTCCTTTTTGCTGTAACGCAGTAATATAACGCATTACTAATTAAATTTCGGTAATATTATACTCGTTACAATCTCAGTAACGCGAGTTACAACGCATTTTAACGCAACATTTAGTGGTGCGTTTTTTTTAAGAATTCACCAACACCGCGACACATTTCTTCACAGGAAAAAGAGTTTGCGAGATGGATATTATTTTCAGGAGTTATTACGCTGCGTTGAAGTGAGCTGTTTCTGTTCCCGTGGTCAGAACCAGAACCAGAGACGGTACGGACAGCATGTATGTCCCAACAGGTGACGGTACGTCAGTGGCTGACAGATATAAACATGTCGGGAATTAATGTTGAGGCTTGCTACACGTAAATATCATTGCATTTTTATCAGCCTTGGAGAGTAACTATGCCTGTAGTGTAATGGCTTCGAATGACGACCAAAAGCGCTTGTCTTTTATTGTGACCATTTACTGTTCAATATGTTGCAGTTTTACAAACAAGAAAGTGAACAACTTGAGCTTGACGGACATGTTGCATCTCAGTAAGCTTGCAAGAGTAGGCTACTTCAAAATAAAAGCACTTCCTGTGACAGTTCGCAGTAAAACTAAATTACTGTTAAATAAGGTTGTGTAGGCTACCTTTTCACAAATCAGCTGTAAATCAAGTACTGTAAATAATGTTAATAGTGAGTTTTAATCACACTATAATTGAACATTTCCTTTAGAGTGTTCTAACCTAAACAACATGAATTTCTTATTGAAGTGCTATAAACAAACATTTTACAACAATGCCGTACTTTTAATTGAGTATTTTCATTTTCTCCTACTTGCCTATTATACGTTTTACTTATCTATTTTGTATAGCTTTAGTTACTTTGCATATTTATATTAATTATACAAAATATGAATAATCTATGATGTATTAAAGTGGATAAAGAGGAGACTTTATTGATCCGGTGGTGAAATTCACAAGCTAGCTGCCAAATCAAACTTCCTCTGTTATTTTGGTGAAAGTAACTCAAAAGTAATGCAAAAGTAGTGTAACGCATTACAATTCAGAGACAGTAATATTGTAATATAACTAATTACTCTCAAATGACAGTAACTAGTAATCTATAATGTATTACATTTTGGAAGTAACTTGCCCAACACTGTTGACACATAACAGGCTCCTGTAGGCAACATAATTCAAATTTAAGTTCTGTCAACATTCTGCACACCATGATCAGTCTGTCATTGTCAGCTCGCTGTAGAAAAGGCAGTGTGCACTGTGACAGGAAACTATAATCGTACCAACAAAATCTATAATCGTTGCATCCCTATAATGTCTGTTCTCACAGCTGTGTCTTTCTACTCGGGCCTTTCATGGAGCTCTTTGAAATGCCTACCTTTGTGGTGCTCGGAGTATCAAAACATGTCAAGGCATTCCCTCTGAGGACTGTTGAGCCTTTTGATTATTGTTTTTTTTTCCATTTTCTCTTTATTGACACATTGAACCCCCATCCACATTGCATCTCTTGGTAGTAGTGAACACATTAGAAGCCATTTTGTTTGTAAAATCACCTTCCTTTCCCTTCAACCCACATAATTAAACAATGCTCTTTTTAACCCTACTTTGTGTGTTTCAGTGCCTTGGCATGTCTCTTCAACCATAGAAAAACTGATTAAATATGTAGTCGAAGCTGCATGAACTTTTTCATACGAATCCACTGCAATGAGAATCCTGTCTTTGCTGGCATCCCTAAATGGACTCTTCTACATGGCAAAACCGGGCCTCCCAGAGGAAATCTAAAGAGATCTAGACAACACTTCCTGGGCACTCACTTATTCATGTGGGGATGTGGAAGGAAGGAGGGAAGGTTGCATGCTGGCCCAGTAAGCCAAAGGCTATATGGTCTAATGCAATGCAGGATGAATGTGCGGAAAGGCTTGCAGGACAAATATCAGATAAGGTCAGGGGAAAAGGGATTTGCCATCTATTCCTGGGGATTTGATAAGTAGACCATTGCCATCATGTACCCTGTAACACTGACACCTCAGGCTTAGTTTGAGGATATGAAAGGTCCGATGGGCAGCGGAAATGAGTTGGGTCGTCTCTGCAGTGGGTGATAGTATGACACACCAATGACTTCACTGATGGGTCATTTAGATGATTTGTTTTGAATTCAAATACTAAAACGTTTTAACAAAATGACATGTCATTCATTTGGTCATGTGAGGACCATGGCCGAGGTGATGCCGAATATCTTTTGCTATGTAAGCTACACAGTCATATAAAGAGTAAGGAAAAAAAAAAAAGTGTGCATTTTGAAAAATGATCATCAGAATACTATGATCAAAGGTTTAATGTCCTCCCATTTTAAACCCAAATTCCATTTGGACTCCTTCCATCAACTTAACAGCCGCTCTGGCAGCTGTTTCTGAAGTCCTATAACCTCTGATGATAATTATAACCCCCATACCATAGAGCAGGGATTTATTCAAATTAGTCATGTCATTATCCCCAAGATCACTCCACTGAATATTACTTACTGATGTCTAGGCAGTGGCAAAATGTCCTACTCTGCACCGCCTGACCATGTCACTGCAAACCCCGGGGAAAGTTAAGCTGAATGTAATATGCAAGCAGGAGTGAGATGCATCAAAGTATTGGCAGGCATTACCAAATCTACTAAATTTTGTTTTCATCTTTCGGGGAAAAGGGCCACACAATGAAAAGATAATTTCCACTTTCTTCACCACATGTTAAAGAGGGTTGGTTAAAGTGTCCTGTATCACATTGAAGCAGCAGATGCGTTACAGGACCCAAGAAGTACTGCAACGTCCTTGTGCATCTGAACGGCATAGAGTGCAGGACTAGATAAGTGGGGTTACAGCGTGAATATAGAATAATGAACATAGACAAAAGGAAGATGGATCACATTAATCTGAGCAGCACAGTCCCCTCCCCAGCTCTTCTTTTTACCGTGAATACTGCAGTTGTGTAGCTGACACCGCAGCCTTCCCATTTGATGAGCAATTAGCATACCCTCGCCTGAGTTTGTATCACGATGATCCATTCATTTCCGTGGTGTAATTATGTGTATAAGGCTGCTCATTTGGAAAACATTGAACTCATCAATCTTTTTGCACCCGTTTTCTGATTCGGCCCATTGAGAGAACCCTGGGGGACACCAAAACCGCACTTAATTGTCCTCATTCCAGACAGCTTCTAATTACAACCCGTGCTTTAGATCTCATTAGAAAAAGTTCAGGATCCTCCTTGCCTTTTTTATCCCTTGCTGAACTGTTCTCAACATGTAGGGAGAGAGTAAGGATACAAAGAAATTCCCTTGTCACCTTGCCCTCTGGCAGCTGTGCCCTGGATAAACAAACATGCGTCGCTGCACATCAGTCAGCCAGTTAGGAGCTGGGGCTTGGTTAAAAAGCTCCCTCCGCTGTATCTCCATGGCATGGCTCCTGTGAGCCCCGAGATAAATAAATGAATGAATAACTCTTGTTGAACTAATGGAGGGACCGAGTGGTTGTCTTAACAGCTGCTGTACTGTATTGTGTTATGTTGACTTGATTGAGTGGTGAGCGAAGCATTTTGAGCCACACAGTAAATCAGTGGCGTCCTGATTAGCACTTAAGGAGATGATTATTAGCAAGAGCACGTGTTCCTTATCTATCCTCTGCTGCTCTTGTGTCCAGTTTCAGCAAGAGAGCAAGTGTTGCACCTGACCTGATACTGACACAGATGGGGGAGTGAATTTCAGTTGCTCATTAAAGTGCTCATATTATGCTCAGTTTCAGAGGTTGTACCAGAATAGGTTCATGTGGTTTAATTTTCAGAAAACACCATATTTTTGTTGTACTGCAGATTGCTGCAGCTCCTCTTTTCACCCTGTGTGTTGAGCTCTCTGTTTTAGCTACAGAGTGAGACATCTCACTTCTGTTCCATCTTTGTTGGGAGTCGCACATGCGCAGTAGCTAGATCAGCACAGCTAGCTAGTCAATTGCAGAGCATGAGGGTGCTTCCATGGGTGCTGCTGTTGATGTGTGACGCCAGACAACTGTAAAGTTTCTGACTTCCGAGTTGCCTGGAACCTGTGTGAGTGGTGAGGCATTCTGGGAGATCTACTGTGCAACGGGGGCCATTTTGTAATGTGGCTGCCGATCCTGCATAGGAATGTAGCACCCCTCTACTACATGAGCCCTTGTGATGCCACAGATGTAAATAATGAAATGAATGATGGCTGATTGATTTGTATTAAGATGCTTCAGTTTCAGGGGTCCTGTATTGTGCATGCTGGCTCACTGTCGCCACGCTAAGGTTATTAGTAAAACATGCTTTTTCTACTATGACAAGTCAAATGTCTGCTGTGAACAGGGTCTGTGGTGGTCAGGCAAATCATGCTTTAGAATTACACAACATGAACATACGAACAACAAACAAAACAAAAATAAATAAATAAATAAAATGAAATTACATTTTTGGATGAGTTTCATTTGCTGTTGCTAATGTTTCTGTCCTTCTGTCACTGAGCTTTAGCGCTGAAGAGCTCAGAGTTGCTGCTATGGCAACAGTGTAAAGCTCCGATAGGCAGCAGAGAACAGTGATGAGCCTCTGGATTTTAAGGTGGAACCGGACTAAATGAAGATGCTATGCTGTTATAGGATTTAGAATCCATTGCCTAATTTTACTCTCCAACTGGGTTAGTGTTCCCTTTTGTGATGTTCATTATATAGTATGCTTGTGTAATTTCATAAACATATTTATTCTTCTCCTGCTGAATGTGTACTATTTGTACACAAAGTCAGACTTTGGACTTACAAAAATACATGTTCAAGGGGATATAGAGACACACATACATTTGCTTGCTCTCTCCTGTAGTGAACCACTGTTAAACATGTAAAACATGTAAAACACTTTACCACACACACACGCGCACACACACACACACACACACACACACACACACACACACACCGGCCGCCTGCTAAACATCAAGGTCAAAACCCGATCTGTGTACCTGAACCAGATCACACAGCTGGACCACTGGGAAGCTAATGACCTTGTACACACACACACACACACACACACACACACACACACACACACACACACACACACACACACACACACACACACACACACACACACACTTCTAACAAATGCATTATTCAGAAAGCTATGTACATGTAAACATCTCTTTAATTCAATACTATAATTGAATGGCATTTTTGACTTGTTGGTTCTGACTTAACAGCCAGAGGCATATCATTATGTAAACAAAGGTCCTGCCATCACTATTAATTCACTTTTTTAAACTTCACTGACTCAAATAGGGGTCACATTTGTAGGACAAATGCACTTCAGCTTTGTAATATAGGCAAGGCATAAACCATCTGTGCGCATGTCAACACTTGAGCAGACTTAAGTAGCGTACAGTGGTAGAGTGTAAAGTGTGAAATTTGGTGTGACAACCTAAAGCATCATCCGAACTGAGTGTGAACTGTAGACTATAGCAACATTACAGTAAAGCATCTATCCCTTCCATATTTATCCTCTATCAGTGGTTTTATTTTGAACAGGCTAAAGGTGTCGTAGGACACTGCGGAATCTTTCAGTTGTGCGCTGAGCCAAAAATGGCTACATGCTGTATCCCCAACCAAAGTAAGACCTGGAAGTAGTTTTCAGAAAATGACCAGCTGCCGAGCGTCCTGTGCAGTGGGATTTATGTCCAGCTGAGGAAAGTCTCCACAGAGCACACTAAGCAGTAGGGTGTGCCCGGGGGACAAGCCGCTTCATCATTGTATTGATTTGTACCAGTGCTTAACTGACTAGATCGTAGCATGGAGTTTCATGATTGATTATTGATATCAGAGAGTGTCATTAATGAAGCCTCTTCTTCTAGCAGTGACTCTCAATTCTCATTTGAATTGAAAACAAGGAGAGAGCAAGGACTGTCTGCATGGTAGAGTGAGTTTGTGTGTGTGGCAGGAGCAGAGAGAGAAGCACCTGAATCCTAATCACATTTGTTGTTGCAATTGAATGCACACAAGCTAGGGGTGTAACGGTACGCAAAAATCACGGTTCGGTACGTACCTCGGTTTTAAAGTCACGGTTCGGTTCATTTTCGGTACAGTAAGGGAAAGAAATGCAAACATTAAACTGCAGGTTGTTTATTACTATAAACTTTTTTTAACAATTTGTTTACACTTTTTTAAACACTTTTTAATAAAATATAATATATATATATATATATAAAATAAAAAAAGAATAAGAAATAAAATACTGCTGCAAAGTTCTCCACTAAATAAAATACTCTGTCTCAAACCAATATCACATAATAAATAAAATATAATGAAAAATATAAATAAATAACTATGGATTACAGTGCAGCATTACCAATCCCAGCTTGTCAACAACCGAGTATGGTCGTAGATCAGCTGCTATAAAAACACCAATTGCTTTCGTTATTGCGTTGGCCCGATCAGAATTACCAGCAAAGGTCTGTTTAAATGCCAACGGGAGCTGCGTTTGAATTACGGTCGTTTTTTTCCTTGTAGTAGTGATGTTCACACTCGCGTGATGCCTTTTCAAGTGCGTTAACAAGTTTGAAGTGTTGCCAGAAACATACTCGATCATTCCTGAGCAACGTCGGCACGCCTCTGTGATCTCGGAACAAGTGAATAAATAACACCTGAAGGATGAACTTCCCTCAGCCTCAACATAATAACCCTACCAGAGTTTGGGCCAGCAATTTGCTTTTTCCTGTGAAACTGTTCATAATGGTGTGTGTGTGTGTGTGTGTGTGTGTGTGTGTGTGTGTGTCCAAAGAGATTAATTAGTCATTTTACACTTTGTGATTCTCAATCCCCAACCTCATTTTCTTAATTTGCTAGATTATCAAGGAACACTCACCTGTGAATTTCACAATGTAACACCACAGGATAATCCTGTTTTGCTCAGTATACAATTCAGACAGAAAATACATTGGGGAAATAGAGCCAGATACAGTATATTTTGGACTGAAAATGCTTTTTTAAACCTCTTTACTGTGGTTCAGGCCGAATAGATCAAATTAAACAATTTAGATTTATTTCATTTTACCTTCAAAAAGCCTGCAGTTCTAAGTCTTCTCAGAGCTTTTGTTTCTTGAAACTATTTTACAAATACCTTGCAGTTTATCCTTTCTTCTCCTCTAGTCAAACGTTATTCACTTTTGTTTAAAACGTTTTCCAGGTTAGTGGGGATGCATACCGCTGAAAACTTGAAAAAAACGTAGTAATGCCTCCTTAGCATTTTGTTTTGTTGCTAAACTGTGTGTAAAATGAGCGGTGATGTTAAATCACGTGTTTCAGGTAACGGTATGCTAAGGTACCGTCTATTTGCTGGATTTAAATTTTTCCTTAGCGGAGTACGTAGCTAGCAAATATAAACCCACTGACAGCGACGCTATTCATATTTTGGCACAATGTTTAATAATGACAGTAGCAGTGGTCATAGTGAGTAAAAATGTTATGTGAGATGCACATTGCATCGTGTGTTATGTATTTGGAATTGTTCATTAGCTTTGTGTGATAGCTGTAAGGTTGAACGGACTCACCGTAGTAACGTTATAACATTAACAGATTTTATTCTGATCTGAAGACTGTTTCTGAGAGAGAAAGAACACTAACATAATATCCTGGAATGCAATTGTAAGAAACATGATGGTTTTGATACATATAATAAATAAATGACGCAAAATGTTGCTAAAAGGAACTGCACGCTGTATTCACTCATGGTATTCACTTTGGTTACTGTACTATTGACATCTCACCCCACCCCACCCCCCACCCCCGCTGCTAAAAACAATTCTAGAAGAAACTCTGGAAACAGTTGGCAAATCCTTTTAAATGTTGTCCTTACACTTACTGTATATCCTCATAATAGAGATGTCACTCACTGTTTGTCCTTGCAAACTTTGTTTTGGTTGATGACTGCTGGGATTGTTACCTGAGCAATGCTAATTTTCCAGTGACTTGATTAGCATTTTATCTTTTTTTTTCTGTTGTGCCTCAACAAAGAATTCAATGCCGACTCAGAGAGCCATTTATATGTGTAGTAAGCCAGACTGTTTGGGTTGTCAGTAAAGTGATATGATTCTTTTTTTTTTTTTGTAGAGTGTTTTATTAGAAAATGCGTGCAATATTATTTGATTAAGTCACTCAAAGTTTTGAGATGTTTTCACCACTTTTTCATTAATTCAACAGTTATTGATTTAAATGAGTCGAGAGTTATACGTTTCTACTGTTGAGGCAAGCGTATGCCTTTTAGTTGTTGTGCGTCTCTATTTATTCTAAAGGAATAACGCTGTCAGGCAATCGATTCCCTCAAGGACCGCACAGCCGCATACACACCCAGTGGCAGAATATACACAGGCCACAATAATAGCTTCTTTCTCTCAGACATACATTAATATGCAGTTGTCATAAAAATGCGATTGTGTCATTTTTTTCATTTGATACACAATCACCATAGTAATGTAACAATGATTTAATAGAGGATTCTGTATCCATGTGCTGACAGTTTCCCTATTAATAAAATGTCAAAATCAGGTTATCTAATGCATATTATAAGATGGGACGCTGCATCCTGTCTCACTGGCTCAAAGCTCATCTCAGGTGGTAATTTGCGGCCTATTTTCCATTTAAAAGAGACAGATTCCAGTTAATTCATCCAGCTGGAAAACCAGGAGTGTCTAGCTCTCTGATAAAGTAATTTACCACAGTACTAAGGCTGCTCGATTATGGGGAAAAAAATCATAATCACGATTATTTTGGTCAATTCAGAAATCATTTATTCAACACGATTACCCATTGACTTTTGGAAAGATGTTGCATTTATTGAACTTAAAAAACAGTTAAACAAATCAACAGTGAAAACACATTGAACTGTGACATTTCACTTAATACTTTTCCCGTTTCCTAAAAATAAATAATATAAAAATTATATTCTAATGTTGGATGAGTGAGTTTAGCCTTCAGGAGGGGCAAAGCTGTGCGTGTCATTCAGAACAAGACAAAATAAGAGTTTACTTGCAAAATGTAATGTGCAAAATAATTGTTTTTCTCGATTACATTCTTTTTGTAATCGTTAGGAGCCAAAATCGTAATCGCGATTAAAATTGGATTAATTTCACAGCCTGTACCCTGTGATACCTGAACTAGTTCCCAGTTTGTGCTCTGGTGTGGTTTCTGTTGGAACACTTCCATCTTAGCCTTAACTTCCCAACACCTACACACTCACACACAAACATTCACGCTCACTTATTCTCCTGTAGCCTCGACCCGAGGAACAGGAAGCGCTGCCATAGAAAGCGTTGTATGTTTGTCTGCACTTTCTGTCTGTGCCATTGTGCACATAAGACTGCAACCTTTACGTCTCTGAGGATTGAATCACGGCACCACCCCAAACATACACACACACACACACACACACACACACACACACACACACACACACACACACACACACACACAACCACTGACACAAAGACACAAAGTTTGCAGTTGTATAAACGAAAGAGCGTGGAGTCTGGTGGAGTTTGAGTCTGTGTGAATATAGACTCGTGGGTCTTGCACTTCATGACTCAGAGGTGGTGATGGGCAAAATTACAATAGCAGAAAATTGTATAGGATTACAATATTAGATAGACGAAGCATTAAATTAATGCTGGTGGACTGAAAGGGGGATGAGGCGGGGGGGGGGTTTCTCATATTTCTATTCAATCTCCATTTCCAGACCACAAGAAATAATATGAATGTGGAATTATATTATCAGAAAAAAAGTTGTTGCGAGCTTGCAATTGTTTTAATGCTAGAGAGACTCTGAAGACTCAAGAATACAAATGTGTCTTTCCATTACATGCATATCCCTGCTGTAGGAAAAAAAAATAAATAAATAGTGAATACACATCTTTGTGTTGCCAGCCCATTCTTTAAGCTTGTGATTACATTCATAGTGGTTTGGTTGTGGTCACACTGTAAGTTGTCCAGGTGCACTGTAGCAGGCTCAAGCCCCGAGCCTCATCTGTTCAGATCCACCTCGCAACCGTTGCTTCTCATTCCATCTGTCTTTTGCTGTCGCTCTCTGCTTAACAGCATGTACTGATTAGGGATAGGTAAAAAAAACAAAGGTTTGAAAAAGATTAAGTCTGGAGTCGTGCGGCCAGTGGAGAGACTTAAAGCCCATGTGTCACATCATGTGTGTGAGTGCTCCTTTCTTTTTTTTTTACCTTCCTGTGACGGGGCAATAAAACAGAATTGTGCATATGAACTCAATAAACATTAGTATCCTTTCTGTTGTGTGCAACACACAGTCCCATAAAGGGTTTAACAGTGCATGCATGTGCTGATTATATGTAGGCTGTTACTGGTGCGAAGTAGCTAATTATGAAGAGCTGTAAAGTTTTGCCTAAACAAAATAAATGTATTAGTTGAGTTTTTCATGTGCAAAAAGTTAATTATTGGTTCAAACATTTGTATTTCTTATTAGGAGCAGAATTTTTCAAGTTAATCATATAATAACATACTTAGGATCGTGTAAATGCTTAAAATTTGATTATGGTTCAGTGCAGAACCCTTATCTGTTTGTAATAATGTTTTGATACATTATTTATTCTGTTTTTATTAGGATACTTTATACATACACCTGGGCACAAGCTTATCTGTCTTAATAATCACTTGTAGTGAACAATAAACACAGCATCATTATGAATTATGACTCTAATATTAATTAGTATAATATATACTATTAATAATCATATTTAGTGGTTAACACCACTTTTAGGGCCCCTTTTCTTAAAACAGGAATATCAAGGTAAATATTTTACGTCTCTTGCGACTATCAAAAAAGAATAATTATAAACACTGTTGAGGCTTCTATCTATTATTCATTGCATCAGCTGGATGTTTTAGGGTATTGGGTGGAATTATTTGAACAAACGCTTGTGTAATAGACCAACATGACTTGCTTCAGCCTCCAGACTGTGGTTTGGTCTTCATTATATTCAGCTGCTGGCACACAAAGCTCAGGAACTCTGCTTGGTTCTCCAAGAGCTGTAGCATTCATTAGTAACAAACTGTAGCTCATGCCTCGTGCTGAACATTCTCTGTTACTGCTTACTGCTATCTGACTCGGCTTTGACTGCTAGCTCACCTGGATCCCTGGGCACAGCCATCTTTCTATCTCCCTCCTGCACACACACACACCACACACAGTGTAGCGCTCAGTGCACCTCACTACTCAGCTTATCTGACCACCACTATTTTCTGACAGTATTTCCATTTCCTTTTCGTTTTGGATCGTCCTGTATCGTGTGCCCACATGACAGACCAGGCCTCTTTTTGTGCACCTGCTCTTTGTCATCTGCAGCTGACTCCAGCTGCATTTCTCCAGCTTTTTTTTGTCTATTTAAATTAGCCTGGAACATGCATAATTGCATCACTTTACAGGTTTACATACCTGCTGCTTCCCCTTTACCTTCAAAGTACCTCGCACAACTGATGTCAAGATGCATAATGGACATGTATGTAGTTGTAAGATAATGTAATATTCTATTCTATAATTCTATAGAAAATATCTAGCACTTAATGTTCGAGTTAGGCAATATGACGATATGGGTTGGGTACGAACTCTGTACTTTTTTGGGTACCGACCGTAAAAAAAACAAACAAAAAAAATTATATATATATCTATATATATATATTGTGACATAATTTAAATGTATCAACTATCTAATATTTTACCATACTGTGTATTTCTACCTTAAATAACCCTGGTTGTATTTGTCCATTGTTGGCAATACTGCAAATCAATTAGCAGGACTGATTTATGACAGTATTGAGTTTTTTATGACTTTTTTGCCCTTGCAATTAAGGTCATTGATTTGTATTAATTTGCTTAACAAATGTTAAAATAAATCATAATGATCAACAGTAAAATGTTGATTAAAAAATGGTAAAATAAATATTAAAAATGAACGAATGAAACTTTTTATTTTAATAAAATGTATTTTTAATTTGATTCATGTATAGTTTTATTAAAATAAAACGAATAAGACACTACATAAAAACCATAGAATGACATATTTAAAACCACAACATTATTGTTCTCATTATGCTTTACCTACAACATCTTATTATAACGGCTGTTGCCAGAGTAGTTGCGACTTTACTTCCTATCATTACAGGTGAGCAGTGATTTGCAAGTGATAATCCTCAGTAAATTAAGAATGCGCATGAGAAATGATGCGTTGTCTTTAACCACATTAAAAATTATCCATTTAAGTTATCATTCAGCCAGCGAATAATTCACATGAAATGAAAACGGCGTCTTAGTTTCTGTGTTAAACAATCAGTAATGTAAAAGCTCATGATGCTACATTCAAACTTTTTTCACAGGAATGGTAGCGATTGTCACATAGCCTCCCTTTATCAAGGAACATAATGCAAAGACCTTCCAACAGTCAAGCTATAAAAATGTGCTTGGAAGCACAAAGAAACCTCTCTATGATTCAGACCAGTGAGCTTCAGAAATACAGTACTGAATAAAACAATCAGACAGCCTTGAGGTGCTTCTCATTTTCATTTCTCATTTACTCTATTGTGCCAGGGATATTTCACTGGTATAGGGGTTTTCTATTTGTAAGAATAGTTGCAAAGACAAAGGAAAACAAAAGAAGCGGCAAACAATCAATACGAAAAGCGACAAATTCAGATGTCAAGGTATTTCTTTAAAGAGTGCACACAACAGAAATCACCTGTCACTGCTGCTAAACCGGGAGCTTTTAGCGAACACTAAAACCCACCAGGAGTGCTCTGACTCACTGTAGTTAAGTTCAGTGTATAGAAAAGGTTCAGCATAATCACAAAGTTTGGACGAATCAAGGAAGGAGTCTATCCAGAACTGACTAACAATCGACCAAAGGCGGTTCAGTGGAGCCAGTTTTAAAAGTCTGATAGGCATTTATAAATTGTGTGATAAACTCAATGACGTAATTGACATGTCACACTCTCTCACGTCTCTTATACTCATATACTGTCCAGTAGCCAAAGAATACAGAGACAAATAACTAGGGCTGTCAAACGATTACATTTTCTTAATCGCGATTAATCGTTGAATTTCTATAGTTAATCGCGATCAAGCGTGTGTTTTATCACATGATTAAAATTCTATTATTTTGCATTTCAGAACTGTTTTTAAGTACATATTAACAATGGAAAGCAATTCTTACCAGTGTATCTTGATTGGGAATCAAATGAATGCAAAGAAAATGACTTTATGAACTTGATTTTAAGATTTGTATTTGTTTATTATATATTTAATCTAGTCACACATATGAATCTAGAGTCAATATTGGGGTTGGGTATTGTTTGGTTTAGATACCGGTACTAAAGCGGTACTTTTTAAACGGTACCGGTGCCTTAACGGTGCCTGAACCGATACTTTTTAAGAAAGTAAAAAAAAAAAGAAGGGTACTAAACAGTTGGCAACATTAAAGAACGGCTTGTTTGTTGCTAAGGCCATATCGTCAAAATTAAATGTTTAATAATAATGTAATCACTATAACAATAACTTATTTCACTAGTAAATAGCTGTTGAATGACAAAAACAACCACCAGATGGGAAAAGGGCATTTAACAACAACTTTGAATGCACCACTCACTGCATCAGAATGAGGCACCGAAATCCGCGTTGCTATTCCTGCAGCAGCAGAGCAAAGCTGAGTGAAGTGAAAATAAATTAATAAATGGCAGCATGCGATTAATACGATAAAAAAAAAAAAATGAACACATTATGCTCGGCCCTTAATCGCATCGCGATTAACGCATTAATGCTGTCAGCATTAACGCGTTAATCGCGATGCTTTAAATGAAGGATGGATTTAAATGAAGGATACTTTAAATGAAAACTCTGTCCATAAAGAGGAAATAGGAATTGACTGGCTCGGCTAAGGCCACTTCATGGGGCAAGCTGTTGATATTCATGTGAGGGTCCAGCAAACTAATGCCTCTCATTTGTACCTAAGGCACATCATAAGTGGCAGTCTTTACCCTGACAATCTGGCTCTTTGACTTCAAAGGGTGGCGTGAAGAAAGATCCTATTATTCTGCTGCAGCAGAAATCTTTAGATTCCTAATCTCTGATGTGGCTGTTGAGGAAAGTAAGTGTTGAATTAATACTTAGCCACTGTACTCCTACTGTGGTCAGGTCTAGCTCAGAATATATACAGTGTCCCCCACTTCTCTTTGTAGGCTATATATCTGCAGGAGTACGGTACGGCAGTGAGAAGGAGAGAGTGAGAGCGTAAATGAAAGGGATGGATGCATGCGTGGTCTACAAAAATTAGCGTACACAATATGAAAGCTAATGCTTTTTTAAAACAATATTTGCCACTCAATTCCAAAGTGCTTTTGGAATAAACAGTGTACAGGTTGGTTTTCCTCGAAATATGGGTGCAGAACAAGCTCATGGGTCAGCGAACTGCCCTGCTGATGCATTTTTTAACAAGACACAAATACCTACCTGATCTAAGGATGCTGTTGTGTAGCTGGGTGTAACCGCTGGCCTCCATATGTGGGGAGATTACAATTTTTTTGATGGCCAAAAGTAGGGCTGCAGCTAACGATTATTTTTGTAATCGAATATTCTAGCGATTATTTCATCGATTAA